>NC_057809.1:493582617-493593701 GCF_018294505.1 Triticum aestivum | reverse complement strand
GGCGCACCGCGGGCGGCAGGGGGCTGCTGTTTGGCCGGCTCAGGGGGTGGAGGTTGAAGATGAACCACATGCCCTTGATTTCGTATCCAACGGCTGCAAAATCGACTGACCAAAGATGAAAAAGTCAGTCGACCGACGTGTAGCCTCACCTTGCTAGTGCGTCCAGTTTCGACAGTAAAATTCAGTTTCGACAGCAAAATTCAGTTTTGACAGTTAAGTTCAGTTTCAATAGTTAGGTTCAGTTTCAATGGTTAAATTCAGTTTCGACAATTAAGTTCAGAGATGAGCGGCTGATGTATTTTACATCTAGCACTTTGTGGTTATGTATTTTATGTCATGTATTGGAGATGTTATTAGAATTCCACTCAGGTTAACATTGTTCGTTGTCTCTCTTGTCCTGCTTCAGCCTCAGCGTCGTACAACTCACCGGAGCTGGTCTAACGACGAAACCCTCCATCATAGCGGAGCAGTACCTCGGGCTCCATCTCTAGACGCCTAAGATGTTCTTCCCCTCCTCCAATAGCCAAGTCAGCCGGAGCATCCTCACCATCCAACCCAATCACGCTGAGATCGACATGGCTTCGCCAAAGAGGTTGTACACTTGTTGCATCTCTTTTTTACTCTACATGTTATATATATTGTCCACTGAACACACGGATTTGTTCCTTTAGTGTCTCCTTGAAAGAAAAAACGTAGGAATTTTAAATTTCACTTGTCCTCCTTTTCAAATTCCTATTCATGAAGCACAAGACTAAGAGATAGTAGCATAATAGCATTATAACCGTACATTTTCTTTTGGTTTGACTTAATCTCACCATGCTTCTTTGCATCCTGTGATCTTCCAATTGTTGTGAATCAAACACCCAGATTGGCAGAAATCTTGTGTTTTTAAATTCTCTGTTTTGCACGTGCATTCCTATCCTATTCCTGTCAATTTCCTATCCCTGCATTGTTGTAATCCTCCAATTCAAACGAGCCCTTACAGAATTACTTCTCTTACAAATAGTTGTCAAAGAAAACCTTGCGTGGTTTGTCCCGCTCCTGCTGCGCTGTCGTCCACCCCAGCTCAGCTGCTCCAACGATAGAAGGGTCCAGCACAGCAGGGATCCGGCCTCCATACTGTCTTTCCCCGCCTCAGATCTTCTTCCCCGCCACTGGCAGCCATGAAAACTGCACTACCATCATCAACCGAGTAGATGACCTCGAGTACTACACGGGTCCGCAAGAGAGGTCGCACTCTTTCGTGTCTGCTTGCGTTATGCACCGCTTAATATTACATGCTACTTTATCGTCCTGTTCACCGATTAGACTCTGAGTCAGCTCCAAACTAATGGTCAAACTTGTTTTTAAATGGTTGTGGGGTACATATCGGGGTCGCTATCAATAGATCTATCTACTATCTGGTTAATCTCCGGTGTCTACTATGAGTTTCATGTTGGGTCGGAAACAAACAGTAAAGAAGCCATTATCTGTATTTTTAACTGAAGCCATTATCTGCCTGCTATTATTGGTTTTGGGTCTATCCATAGGTTGCTACCATCACTCTGGATTTCTGCATGCACTCCTTACATAATCTCACTATGTTTTATTCCTATGCATGACAGTTATTGTAAACAATGGAACTGAACATGTAGAGCAAAAGAGACGGGCCTTGTGTGGCAATAAAATTTCATGCATACGTCGCTCCATGGTAGGCGCAAAGGCAGCCCCCCCCCCCTCCATGCATTTCGGATTGTAATCAAGAGGAAGATATCTGTTCTGAGGGGGATTCAGAAGGAGAAGACAACTCCTATTTACCAGGTCTTTGCTCTAACTTGGCATGCTGATGTTGGTTATAGCATGCATATGGTGTCTTGCATTGCTTACTTTATACATCAAATATGGCATCTGCTTAGTTTAGACATCCTTTGTGCGAATGCCATCTGTTTAGTTTATTCATCGTTTATGTGAATTATGCAACGCCATCTTGTTTAGCCAGGCATCATATATGTGAATTTTGCAATGCCATCCTGCTTAGCCAGTCATCTTATATGTAAATTATATTAGGCCATCCTTTTTTTCGTTAAATATTACATTTGTCAACAAAGTTATTACATTAAACTGCTCTTCGTGTGCATCAGCCATTTGACATGGTGATGGCAAATTCTGGAGTGAAAACAAGGTCTTCAGAGCAGACTATGCTATCTGACGAAGCGCATATCTTGCTGGTTACGGATAGCTCCTCAGAGGAGGATTCAGAGACAGATGACCAGTCCTATTCCCCCCCCCCCCGAGGTGTATGCTCTAACTTGGCAGGGTTATGTTGCTCATATCGTGCGTATGGTGTCTCGCATTGCTATGTCATTTGATTAGTTTAGACATGCTTTGTGTGAATGCCACCTGTTCAGTGTCTAATTACCATATATGTGAATTATGCATTGCCATCTTGTCGCAAGACATTATATATGTGAATTATACAATGCTATCTTGTTGCAAAGGCATTATATATGTGAATTATGCAATGCCATGTTGTTTAGCCAATCATCATGTATGTGAATTATATCATGCTATCATTTTTTGTATTACGTGTTCCATTTGGCGACAACATTTGTATATTCAACTACTCTTCCTGTGCATCAACCCTTTGAAGTGGTGATGGAAGTATCTGGAGTGAAAACAAGGTATTCAGAGCAGACAATGCTACCTGCTGAAGCAGACATCTTGCTGGTTACAGAGAGCTCCTCAGGGGAGGATTCAGAGACTGATGACCAGTCCTATTTTCGCCCTGAGGTCTATGCTCAAACTTGGCAGGGTTATATTACCCATGTCATGCATGTTGTCTTGCATTGCTTAGTTTTTACATCATATATGGATTGCCATCTGCTTACTTGCTTACTATATAAATCATATATTTGAATTATATCATGCCATCATGTTTACATAGTACATACACATCATCTATCTGAATTATGGCATGGCAACCCATTTAATAAAGACATCATATAGTTATATCATCTCATCCTGTTTAGTGTTTACAGTCATCATATTTTGAATTATGGCATTCTATCCGTGAATGTATGTGAATTATGGCATGCCAACCTATTTAATAAACACATTATATAGCTATGTCATGTCATCCTGTTTACATAATCTCATATTTTGAACTATGTCTTTCCATCTTTTTTAGTTAGCCATCATAATGTGAAATTGTGTCATGCTATCCTGTTTAGTTAGCCATCATATATGTGAAATTGTGTCATGCTATCCTGTTTGGTTAGACAACATAAATATGAATTATTTCATGCCCTCTTTTATTCCCCACTATCCATTGCACCTGTCTATCATACAATGTCTATACTTTCAATTACTTTTCTTGTTTATTAGCCATTTGAATTGGAGAGCGTGATGGCAGTATCTAAGGGAGTAACAACACGGTCTTCAGAAAAGATAGTGCTACCAGTTGATGCAGATAGAACCACGGTTGTACTTGCCCAAGGACCAGATACACCACACATAACCCAGACTCTCGCAGATTGTACCCCTACCCAGTTGGACAGAGAACTAGCTACACCCCTTCTAACCCCAACCCCGGCCGATAGTAACCCAGTTCCAGTTGACACAGCACCGTCTCCACCACAGAGCAGCCAAACATGAGCAGTTAGTAAGGGAACTGCAGTGCCCAAAGGACGAGGACCACCACTCCGAATCCCAACTCAACGCTTAAAGGAGAAGAAGATTTGTTCTTAGGTCAGGTTCTGTAGCTATGGTTCATACTCCTTTGCTCTTGCATGACTGTATTTACTCATACCAACTATTTTCAAATTTGAAGGATGGAATTGAAACTCCAATGGCGCAACAGGTATGTTTTAAACCTGTTTCTTTAACTGGTTTGCTGTTGTAACCTGCTCTATGTTGATTTCAGTTTCAATTGAACAAACAGTTATGTTCTCATGTCATGCACATTACAAGTGTTGTTATTGCTCTATAGTTACCCACACTTATATTCTGTCTATTCTGCTTTGTCTTGAACAAATATTATTTGAACTGTGTCTCTATCTTGATTTGGCAACAGAAACTAGAATGGTATAGACCATAAAGTGACCATGGTACATAGATATATGTTTGTTTCATGTTGTTATCCTGTCCACTTTACTACTGAACTCATTTACCAAAATGAGTTTCATATACAACATGGTAAACATGTGATGTGTCTGCTTGTTTCTCTTTTAGAATGTGGACAAAATATTGGAGAATAGTACCGTGTTATCCAATGGTAAAGGAAGTAATGCAGATAAGGTTCAAGATAGTGAGACATCCTTGTTGGTCTCCAAGAAAGCTGATAAAAACTATCTCGACGACAATGAGGGAACCCAAAAGTCCTATCTTGATGTAGTGTTCGAGTTACTAGCCACTACTGCTGGCACAAGCTCTTCGAACTCGCTGCCTGAATCAGTTCCTCTTCTTGAGTCTCAACTTCAAGTTGAAAGACATCGATAAGATGTGCTGTGACAGGAAGCTGAAGGACTGAGGAAGTCCCTGCAGAATTCAGATGCATATTTTCTGGTGCAACGGCAAGCGCTGGAGGATTTAAGCGCCAAACAAGAGAAAGTTAATAAGCTTGCTAAGCATCTTGCCAGCATTATGGGTACCCAGGATATTGTTTCTTGAGATCTTCTGAAGTGGTTTCAGTTCTGGATTTGTTTTGCTGCGGTGTTTATTTGCGTTGGTCGCCAACTTTGACAACCAGTGTATATGATATGCTGCTTTGTTCCCTATATTTGCACTGGTGGTGAACTTTGATGCCCAGTGGATGTAATATGTGTAATAGCCATGATAGCCTAGCGTTAGTTGCTTGCTTATTTATTTCCTTGTTGTCTTGTTTATTTGTTTGCTTGTAGTCATTGCAGTTCTTTTTCCGCGGTTAGCTAGTGGCTGTAATAACCTATTTTTTTAAACTAGGCCACAATAACCATGGGCTAATATTTACTATAGTGACACTGGGCCTCCTACTGGCCGTAGAAATAGTGGGCCTTCTACGGGCCGTAGAAACAATGGGCCTTCTACGGGCCATAGAAACAATGGGCCTTCTGCGGACCGTATTATCAATGGGCCTTATACGGGCCATATAATCGATTTGCCAAACATGGGCCAAACAGACCGCATTATGGCCGTAAACGGGCTAGAGTTGGAATCGTCCGTTCATGGGCCGACCATAACGGGCCATCGTTAATAGGCCGTATTTGATGACACTATAAAATCGGCCCAACGTATTAACGGACCACAAACGGGCCGACTATAACCACGGGCTGAATTTGGCCCACAAGTAGAAAATAACAGTAACGGGCCGTAAGTAAACGAATGCTGGAAATGAGCCCAAGAATAAATGGGCTCTGAGAAGGCCGAAAGATAACATGGGCTGGAAATGGCCCAACGGAATAACGGGTCGTTAATGGGTATAAAGTGATACACTGTTCATTACGGGCCAGTTTCACCACGGGTCGTTAATGGGTGTAAAGTGATACACTATTCATTATGGCCCAGTTTCTCCATGGGTCGTTAGTAGGCCAAGAGTTACATAGGGCTTCATATGGGCCGAAAGACGTCATGGGCCATACATGGGCCAGAAGTGAAAATGGGCTGGAATCATATTGGATGGCCGAGATGACGCTACTAGGCCTAATTCGGATAGGGTGTAACGGGTCTTGGGTTAGCGGGCTGTAAATGGGCTATATTCGAACAGGCCGTTAACAGGCTTTCCATGGGCTGGCCCACCAGCTTTTGACCAAGTCAAACGGGCCGGCCTTTTCACAGGAATGGGCCTCTGTTGGGCCGTGCCACGTGTCGAAATATCATAGGCGCCTTCAGCCAATGAGTGGTTGACATCTGTCCCAACGATGAGCCGACACGTGTTTCCTCCATCCAATGATGATTTTACACGTGGAAAATCCCCATTGGTCGGGGCTGTTAACGGGTTATCGGATCCAAAACCCGACCCGATAGCTTAACGATGTTCCGTTACGGTGGATGCCACATGTCGGTCACCCTTGACAAAAGCACTTCTGTGACGCGCAGTTTATCGTCATGGAAGTGGACACTTCCATGATGATAATTTTGGTAATGTCATGGAATACTTCTACGACAGCACAGGTATGACTATCTTGATTCTGTCATTAATGTGTCATGGATGTACATGCATGACAAAAAAAGCGACCTACTATGACAAACACGTATCATCACGGAAGTGTATTTTTTTGTAGTGATGTCACTTACCTCTTGAATTAGAACATAAGGCATATTGGGATATTAAAGAGCTCAACTATGACGCTTGCCGGAGAGAGGAGGTTATTTGACATTAGCTCACTTGATGAATGGAGAACCCAAGCCTATGAGAATGCCAAACTGTTTAAAGAAAAAGTTAAAAGATGGCATGACAAAATGATACAAAAGCGTGAGTTCAATGTAGGTGATTATGTATTGTTATACAACTCTCGTTTAAGATTTTTTGCAGGCAAACTTCCCTATAAATGGGAAGGTCCTTACGTTATCGAGGAGGTCTATCATTCCGGTGCCATAAAAATCAACAACTTCGAAGGAACAAATCCAAAGGTGGTGAATGGTCAAAGAATCAAACATTATATCTCAGGTAATCCCATAAATGTTGAAACTAATATTATTGAAACCGTAACCCCGGAGGAATACATAAGGGACACTTTTCGGAATGTTTCAGACTCTGAAAAGGAATAGGTACATGGTGCGGTAAGTAAACCGACTCCAAAACAGCTCTAATGGCAATTTTTCTCCGTTTTGGAATATTTAAGAAAATAGGAAAATAAGAAGCAAACCGGAAAGTACAAGAGGCTTCCACGAGGGTGGAGGGCGCGCCCCCTGCCTCGTGGGCACCCCATGTGCCCTCCAGACTCTGTTTGCTTGCACGATACTTCTTTTAGTCGGTAAAAATTCACTATATAATCTCCCGAAGGTTTTGACCACCGTATCATGCAAATATCTCTTGTCTTTGTTTAGAGTTGTTTTTCTGACAGATCTAGGTCTCCAAGTCGTCTTCAAGTGCCCCCAAGGACAAGTTCTTCGAGAAGGTCATCAACCCCTACCTCGTGGAGGTGCTGCAACACCCTCAAACCATTGAGATGCGTGAGGGGTTGTTGCACATCTGCGATGTTGAGGGACCAAGGAGGACTGGAAGCATGGAGACAAGGCTCGGGGCAATGGAGCAACAAGTTTTCAAGTGTCATGAGATGGTGGAGCGTGGACTCGACTCCAATCACATAATGATCACGGAGTTCACCAACAACCACAAGTTGGATGCCAAGGACATTGGGGAGGACATCTTCAAGCTTCATGAGAAAATCGAGCGCCTCCAAGCCCAAATCTATAACCTGCAAAACCAAAACCGTGAGTATGAATATAGATTCAAGAGGATGAGTTTGGCTGTAGATTTGAGGATCCCGGAGACTCGATCATCCTTCTATGATGGTGAGCCTATGCCTTAGAAGATGGATGACAAGCCTACATCATCAACAACTCCTTCATCACCACCTCCGAGGAAGGAAGCATAAACACGTGGGTATGGGCACTCCCCTTGGCAACTGCCAAGCTTGGGGGAGTGCCCCGGTATTGTATCACCATCACTTTTATCTTTACCATTTTTCTTAGTTCGGTCCTTTTGATAATATCTTGATCTAGTAGAATAAAGTTTTAGTATGATCTAGTTGTGAGTTTTGCTTTATGATCTTCTTATGTAATTGAGTATGTGAGCTATATATAACAAAGATTACTGTTGAGTCAAGGGCTTGATTATTTTGCTATGATCTTGAGGGAATAAAATAAAAGAGAATAAATAAAAAGAAATAAAGTGATCATATGGATCTTATGGAGAGTAATGAGCTCACATATAAAGAGTATGATGAATAAAAGTTGTTGAGAGTTGACAAACATAGTTTTGGTCATTGTTGCAATTAATGGGAAGTAATAAAGAAAGAGAGGTTCACATAAAAATATACTATCTTGGACATCTTTTATGATTGTGAGCACTCATTAAAATATGACATGCTAAAGAGTTGATGTTGGACAAGGAAGAAAACATAATGGGTTATGTTTTCTTGCATTCGAGATAAATTATATTGTCATGGATCATCCAACATGTTGAGCTTGCCTTTCCCTCTCATGCTAGCCAATTTCTTTGCACCAAGTAGAGATACTACTTGTGCTTACAAATATCCCTAAACCCAGTTCTTCCATGAGAGTCCACCATATCTACCTATGGATTGAGTAAGATCCATCAAGTAAGTTGTCATCGGTGCAAGCAATAAAAAAATTTCTCTCTAAATATGTATGACTTACTAGGTAAATGCCCGTGCGTTTCAACGGGGCATAATATTCTAGTTGTTTAACAATAATCACGAGGCATTACTTCTTTTCTTATCTTTCATCCACTGCCTTAATGTCTCCACCTACCTAATTCAAACTTATCATCTTTGTCAATGGCGCATCCGGCTCACAATCCCCCTTTCTCCACCCCATTTCAAACACACACAATATTTTTTTGGATATTCGTTTCTTATAATCTGCTTCTATCATTGGGCATCCAATCTAATCACATCCCCGTATTACCGAAGGTTCATATGCATTATATTTGCCACCACAACGGAGGAAAATAATGTCATGGAATCCGATCAAACCAGTATTACAAACCAAGTTCCAATAGCTTTAAGTTAACTGCATAATTGATCTTTTTTCATTATCCATTTCTTTAATCATGTCAGAATAATTATTTTGATCTTACATTTTTTGAACAAGGTACAGACGTCGACGCTCATACATACGCACATACATTCATCCCTATGAACACACGCACACACACCCTTCCTCCCACTAAACACGCATCGCCGAACGGCTTGAAATAAATCCAGGAAATGACGAGTACCAGGGTCAAGTCTAGGGCTTGAACCTAGTGGACTGAAGATACCATTGTCCTCCTAACCATCCAACCACATGTTGGTTTGCATTTGACCTAACTATGTTTAGTAGATTCTATTATTTTCAAGAGAACAAAAATATTTAAGAAGTGACATGGTGTTAACATAGAAAGTATGACAAAGCCAGAAAAGATTTAAGAAATATTAACAAAATCATGTAATGAATGTACATTCGCTCCGGTGATCAAAAAATAGGAACATAGAAAGTATGACAAAGTCAGAAAAGTTATACTACATGGTGTTAACATAAGCATTATTAGTCGTCAATTACTCCCATTATGGCGGCAGCCACAGACTCCAATGTTTGTGAGGTTGGCACAATATTTTCAAGTTTCTTACCAGTGAAGATGTTGGCTTGACCTCTCTTCTCTGTTATATGTTACTTGCATATTTGCTGGATATCATGTACTGGGAAGAAAACAAAAAAGCCATGTCCGTGCACTTTGATGGTTATCCAAAAATACAATGGTAGTCTCAAATTGCATCGGTGTTCTCATCACTCAACAAATCCACGTAGGGATCCATTGTTGTGCCAAACAACAACAAAGCACTGCTTGACTCTCTCCGCTCTCTCTCTCTCTCTCATCTGCACAGCAATAAGAAATAGCAAAAACAGCATCCATGCAGCATACTATATCTCTTCCACTTCCTAAATTATCTTATCTGTGAGTAGCATCAAGCAAATAAGCATAGAAAATCTCATCTCATCTCTCTCTCTCATCTCTCTCTCATCCCTCTCTCCCTCCCTCTCCCTCTCTCTTTCCCTGCTTGGCCCGCTACAGCACCGTGCTCTCCTGCCTCAGCGGCGGCCGGTCTCCCCTGCCGTTCCCTATGTGCAGCAACATGGTGGCCTGCGCCTCGGCATCCTTGTACGAGGAGCAGCGACCCTCAGCCAGGAGCAGGCCGGCATCCTCGTTCAGCGCTGCCGATGGCAGCACAAAGACGAGGCGACGACCTCGTCTATGGCACAGCTTGGAGGCGGGGTGGCTCGACTGCGCTCGTCTCTACTCGCTCGCCACATCACCGCCGATCCACACCCACCACCACTGTCTCCCAATCCCATCATTGCGAAGAGGGGAAGGAGAGCCTCACCAATGAGCACCGAGCAGAGAGAGTTGCTGGGCCGGACGGGGAGCGGGCGGCGATGGTGGCTTCAAGAGAGAAGAGATGGGTACGTGTGGCGGCTGTGCTTAGGACGAGGAGGCAACACCCATGGCGAAGATAACGAGCGAGGGCATCAAATCAGATCGGATCGGGGACTGCATCCCGATAATTTTGGACGCGATGAATGTGCGAGGGGAAAAAAGCTGTCGACGACGGCCGAGAGACGCATGGACTCCTGCACGCCTTTGTATCGGGCCTTTCTGGGCCTGCGCACGCTGGCCACAGGGACAACGGAACGAGCGAAGGCTGGACGAAGATCGACGACGTAAGAGGGGAAATGGAACGTTCTGTTTCTTTTAGGTAGTAGAGATTAATGTGGAGAAAATAAGATTTATACGATCTTGTGATATGGAAGAAATAAAAGCGACGGACTGCATAATAAAGGTCCATATCACAACTGGCAATATAAAGTGACGTTCTTTTGCATTAAGATTTCGTGCATCCAACCATAAAAACGCATGACAACCTCTACTTCCCTCTGCGAAGGGCCTATCTTTTATTCTTGTCTTATACTTCATGCAAAGAGTCATGGTGATATTCACCTTTCCTATTTACATTTTATCCTTTGGCAAGCACAATGTGTTGGAAAGATCCGAATATATATAGTTAATTGGATGTGAGTTTTCATGAACTATTATTGTTGACATTACCCTTGACGTAAAACGTTGGGAGGCAAAACTATAAGCCCCTATCTTTCTCTATGTCCGATTAAAACTTCATAACCTTAAATATTGCGTGAGTGTTAGCAATTATGAAAGACTAAAAGATGGTTGAGTATGTGGACTTGCTGAAAAGCTCTTATATTGACTATTTCCTATGTTATGATAAATTGCAATTGCCTCAATGACTGAGATTCGAGTTTGTTGGTTCTCAATGAAGTTTATGATTCATACTTGAAATTGTGATTGAATTTTTACTTTAGCATAAGAGATCATATGACAATATATA